>NC_059141.1:2807500-2812500 GCF_020740605.2 Lemur catta | reverse complement strand
TCTGTTCCATCAGATGGTAAATAGATATGTGTTTAATTTCATTAGTGGTTCCATACTGCTAGAGGGAAGAACAACAGCAAATAAGCACAGTTATTATTTTCCACAAGCTCACAGTCTAAGAGTGAGACGACCTTAAGAGCACACATCAGGTCCCAAGTGTGCAGGCAGAGCCTTGGGGACGGGGACAGGCTGAGCGCAGCTGAGGGGGCTGCCTAGAAACTGGGTACACAGTCACTCCACGTGGGCACCCTGTGAGCTGCGTGGATGGCAAATGCAGATCCAGCTATTGTCAAGGAGGACATACCTCCTACATGGTTAAAGGAATGCGCCACAAATCTTGGGTGGGGATTCTGGTAGCCTTTGTCATAAACAACAACCCTCTCCCTCCCCTGGCCTCTCCTGAGGCACCAACCAATGAAGAAAGCAGAGATGCCAAGCCCATTTCTGAGCACACGAGAGAGGTACAAGGGTGATGCCATCTCTCCAGCAAATGGGACTAAGTCTCAGGTCCCACCCAGGCCACTATTTTTCACAACTGCTTCCAAAAAGAAAGCTGATGTTATCCCATTTGAAAGGTGGAGCAAATAAGACCCTAAGCCATTTACCCAGGGCAGTAAGAGGAGAGTAAGTGACCCAGCCGACCCCAGGCACAGAGCTTGTCCTACTAAGCCACCTGGATGCACTCCTAAGGAAGCCTAAGCAGACACGCTCTCATCCCAGAACCGCGCACCGGCCCCTGGAAGGTGCAAGACCCTGTGACAGCAAAGCATGAAAAGCATGAGGGATCTGCACTCACAGAGCTGGCAGTTTTGCTTGAGAGACATGTGAACTAAAAGTCGGCTATCAATATTTCATTTATATTTTATGTATATAATATTTATATTCATAGAATATTTTATTGTATTATGTATGTGTAGAGAGAGACAGGGAGGGAGGGAGAGGGAAAGTAGAGCATGAACGGAGTGTGTGTGAGTATGTGTGAGTATGTGTGAGTGTGAGTGTCTGTGTGTGAGTGTGTGAGTGTGAGTGCATGTGTGTGTGTGAGTGTGTGTGTGTGTGTGTGAGTGTGTGTGTGAGAGTGCATGTGAGTGTATGTGTCTGAGTGTGTGTGTGTGAGTGTGAGTGTATGCAAGAGTGTGTGAGTGTGTGTGAGTGTGTATGGCAGTAGGTAGCAGTAGGCAGCAGTTCCAGATTGCTGGGCCAAGCTTATCAAACATCACGTTTGTCAGCCAGCATTAGCACAGACATTTAGGTAACCAAGAGTGGGCAAGAAAGTGATGGGGTAGCTGAGACCAAAAACAGGACCCACAAAATGGGAAGAACAGACGAAGTCATGCCCGCACCTTTGCTGTGAATGCAACCCCCCTCTGCTTAAGGTCCCATTTCAGAAGCACCTTCCCCAACTCCTCCAGCCCTCAGCAACTCTTTTGTTTTTCTGAGCTCTTTTGTACTTGTGGTTGTGCAGGATTCAGCTCTGTGTTGCATGTTGTCTTCCCAAGTAAACACAGACTTGAGGATCTCATCCCTTGATCTGCTCTTTCCACGGAGTGTGCTCCAGCAGAACGCTCTCTGGTCTGGAAATGATGTGGCAAGTTCCAGACGAGGATAGACAGTCGGGCTGTGAATCTACATTCTAGCACCTGCTGCCAAGTAACGTGACCTCTCCTGTCATCACCTACCTCACCTGTAAAATGGGTGAGTAATGCGGGCTACCTCACAGGGCACCTCAAGATAAGAGGAAGAGCTCAGTGCCACCTGTAACACACAGTGAGCACCCAACAAACAGTAGCCGCAGCAACAACCGTGTAACTGATCACCGCTGATCCTCAGTTTCCCAGTTTGTAGAACGGGCTCTACAGCATGAACTCGGCATCAGTTTCACGTGGATGAGGATAATGTGCATAAAGAGCTTGGCACATAGTAGATATTCAAGTTATTTTGTCTATGCACAACAAGTCTCTATATTTTCTATCCCCAGGGAGTGTTGCTGAATATAATAGACTCTCCATAAAAAAGCGTTGATTTCTTGGGAAAAGAATTCCTTGTACTAATTACATGCATTCACACTGACACAAACTGACTCTATCTGCCCATTTAAAGAGAAAGAAACAAAATATTAGGCTTCCCTCACGGCAAAGAGGCATCAAATCAACAAATGTCCTGCTGCCGAGCTCTGTCTGGCCAAGGCTTGGGATTCTCAATTGCACATCTGTGGGTACGCTGCCGTCAGAAGGACTATTCAATCTGCCTCGCATCATTTTTAAAAGTTCTCAGGTTTTCAGGCTCCAAAAGTGTCATTATATTGGGAATGGAATTTTGTCTCCTCCACCAGCAATGTAATAAAATCTTCGAGTCTGAGAAAAAGTCAGGAAAGTTCAAATGTCAACCAGGTTAACATTAAAATTGTTAGAAAACAGGAACTGTAATTTGGGGATTGAAAAAGAGGCAGAATTCATGTTGTAAGTGCAAGTGATCTGGAAATAGATGTTTATCTTGGCCATTTTCAGGGAAGTGACATCATATCGTGTGTCTGCAGGGATATTAGTCCTACATTTTTCAATCCAGATTTTGGCACTAAAGTTGGCAAAATTAGACCATTTTGTTAAACTGATCTTCGAGGCGTCCACCCTCCCCAGCACATTACAACACACCTATGACATGACTCAAGAACAATGGGTGAAAAATGGGCTATAAAACAGGAATGGCCTGCTCCATGTAAAGTGCACTTTATAGCGCAGGTGTACCTGCGTTTATCGATACTGTAAAGCAGCACGATCGTGCCGCCATAAAGCATAATATTTGTTTAAAAAAAGAGGAGAAGAAGAAAAACATATCCACCTATTAATTTAAAACTTGCAAGCACAAAAAATGTTCAAGCCAATTGAGCACTTTATAAAAACATTTGCCATTTTATCATCTGAGATTTTACACATTTTTTCAGAAGCTTTATAAGATATGTGAAACAGGCAATTTGAGGGGGGGAAAAAAAAAGCTTTGTTGAACTGAAAAAGCAGTTTCCATGCCCTACCCAGGAAAACCACATATTTAAGCACCTGAAACCCACGAATGTGGTTGAAATGTCCCAGTGGTGGTGGGCAGTGGGAGGAAGGCTTGCCCTTTTCGGGTGTAAATGGGAAAACCCTGAATAGGAAGTCCTGCAGGAGTTTTTATTGCCGATTTCCTTTCGGGAAGATGGCATTGTTTCTGCCTACAATGAGTAGGGAAAGGGTGTAAGTAAGATGTGGTTGACAGCACCTTTCAAAGCTCCTGCTGGCTGCAGGAGTGCAGGGCTTGGTATTTTTGTTCCTTGCCAAGCAGGTCTGGGCTATTTATAAGTAGGATTGTACTGGTGCCTAAGTTTCCCTTCCCTAGAAAGGGTTCTTGGCATGACATTAAGATTAAGAAAATAGTCTAAACACAATGCAAGAGGTATCTCCCTGCCTGCAGCGTTCTGTGTTTAAAAGTCAAGTTCTTTCCCTTCCCATAGACAACAGCTACAAAAATATTCCTCTGAGCAGTCAGGCCACTGAGCAACCCACCTGCCTGGCAGGCCGGGAAAGGACAGCTTTGAACAGTTTCCTCTCCTTCTCCTTGACACATTCTTTACCAAAAAACATTCTGCAATGTCAGTGGACTTGGACACAATAGAATTCCATTGGCAGGGTTAAGGGAGGGCGCGCATTTAGAGCGAGAATAAAACAAATGTTTAAAAAACCCATTACTGGTTTCATTTCAATCCCTGCTCTCAGTTCTTCCTCGGCGCCAAATGCCGTCCGCATGCTTGGTGCAGATGTTGTCACAGCTGCCCGCTCACATTGCTAACAGTATGTAGCCTGGGCTTCACCACTCCAGATCCCAGGAGGGTGACCCAACGAGACATAAAGCAAGGACAACTGCAGCAGAGCCTCCAAACTGCTGCCAGGGGGAATCTCTCTAAAATGCAAATCTGAGCACAGCACTCTCCTGCTGACAGCACTGCCATGGCTCCCTATTGCTGCTCTCCAGGAAAACTTCCAAGATCCTCAACCTGGCACACAAAGGCCTGCTCAGTGCAGGCCTGTTTTCAGAGCGTGCTTCTCTCTGCTCTTCTTCCTCCCACGACCAGCAGCCTGTGCTCTCACTAGCCCCACCAAGCTGCTCATAGAGGCCCCACAACAAAGCAAACTGCCCCAACCCCACTGGTTCAAATGCTGCTCCCACCTTTTGTCCTAGCAAACTCCTCTTCATCCTTCAAAACACTACTCAGCTTCTCCTCCTCTGTGAAGCCTTCCCCGACCCAACCACAGTCAAAGTCAATCCTTCTTTCCTTGTACAACATCTGCATATAAACACTCTTCTTAGATGTCCTGAATTTTGCAGGTATCATGTGGCCATCTTGATATGTGTCTACATGTCCACCCTTGGTGATTGCCCAAGGTGATTTAACCTTTTATCCTCAGCACCTGGCGCAGTGTCTCCACATACAGAGTGGGGGAAAGAAAAGAACAGAAGAAAGAAAGGGATAGAGGAAAGGTGGGGGGAATGGAAGGGAAATGGCAATTAACTATGCCACCTCCAGTGTAAAAACACAACCAGGAAGCCAAGCCTGGAGCCACTGTATGATACCTGTGGTGAGGTTTTCTATTTCTCTTAACCTGAGCCTACAGAGCATGAGGAGGCTAAAGCTAGCTCCAGGCAAAAGAAGCCAGTGTCATCTCTCATGTACAGACATGCAGGTCCCTTCTACTCCATGGTATATGAGCACCTATTCCATCTCAAGAACTAAAAATGTAGCACCTTGTTCAGAAAACATTGTTTTACAAAATAACAGGGGATTGACCTCCTCAGCTCTTTGAAAACACCAGCGCCTCTCCTCTCACATTGTCACTTGTATGACCCTCTTGTTCATGCTGTAAACGTGACATGGCATTTGTACCCATGCCCATGAGAGGACTGCATTGGACCAATCCACTTCTGTATTTTGTCCTGTGTATACCGCCCTCCATCTAATCATGTAACTG